>NC_134404.1:299496558-299524058 GCF_038048845.1 Mixophyes fleayi | reverse complement strand
ATTACATATCCAAGAAACAGGTGGAGCACTAAGGTTATTTTATGCCCAAAAACATTGATTTTTAAACAAAATTGCAAAACAAAACAAAAAAGGGCGAATTGGTAAAACCAAAACACGCAGGTAATCCAGATCCAAATCCAAAACCAAAACCAAAACACGGAGGTCAGTGAGCATCTCTACTTTATAATCCTTTTGGAATGTGGGGACCAAAGTAATTAACAAGATTGGGACTTCTGGAATGGAATATTTGCCATACCAGTAGTCCAAGTATAATGTGCAATGTGACTTCATAATTTTCCAATGAATGAATGAATTCAGTTTAGTATGGTATTATAAGTAAATCTTATTGCTTTTCGGTGTATAATGTTAAAATTAAATGTTGATAATCCGTACTGCATGGGCAAGATGATGACAGCAGATTTGGCCAGAGTTAACAGATAATTTGACACATACTAATATCTGTATGGGGCTTATTAAAGAATTCCAATGGCCCTAAGTAACACGTCATGCAGTGTAAGCGTGAGCACTGTTTTCTAAACAGCTAACAGCAGAGACTAATTACAAGCCGGTGTTGCCCACACAATGCATCAATCAACAGCAAACCAGGACACAGGAGGGAGGGTGGACAGAAAAGAAGAGGACTGCAGGTAATTAAGGTATATTTCTATTACAAGGCATTACTATCAGTGCTATACATATTACTGGTAATAGGCATATAAAATATTACTGCTGATGAGCATATTACTTAGCATTGCTATTGACTGGAACTTTAATGGCATTTTAATACTGTTGTGCATATTAATGACATATTACTATTAATTGGCACAAGCCTAACACTCTGAACCACAACTGTAGTTGCCTGATGATTACAAGATTCCTTAAACTGTTAACTTACACAGTATTTTGCTATTATTGTTTCCTTAACTACATTATCTTACCTCTTTCACTGTCACTTTCACAATAGAGTTTGGGAAAACAGGAGCATATTGATTACCACTGATGACAGTCACATGTACAATGGCCTCGCTGTATATCCAAGGCCTCTGTGAATCTGTCGCCTTCACTGTTATATTACTTGGAAAGTCTCTAATTTTTAGAACATTCTTAGTTCTTATTATTCCTGTCAGTGGATCCATGATAAAGTAATCTATAAAGAGTTTAAGGAAAAGAACATTATATGCAGTATGACATAAAACATACATCTAAACCTAATTGTGCTACAAGCACCCCTTTCAGAAAGTTCTCCAATTTCACTTGTAATACTTTAGAATAATATGTAGATCTTTGGTGGAAGATTCAATAAATATATAATACTGGATACTTGACAGGCTATCTGTGCTAGCTATACTGTTATCAGGCAATTTGAAACCAACCAATCATAAAAAGTGGCATTATAAATTACTGATAATGAAGACTGTGTTATCTAGACACCAGTTCTTGGAAAATTGAAAAGGGTGTTGGGATTGTATTGGTGGAACAGCGGCATCTAATTGGATATTAGCTGTAGCTGCCAGAACACATAGGGGTTCATG
The DNA here is from genome assembly GCF_038048845.1 of Mixophyes fleayi. Lineage (NCBI taxonomy): Eukaryota > Metazoa > Chordata > Amphibia > Anura > Limnodynastidae > Mixophyes > Mixophyes fleayi. The sequence continues at coordinate 299,522,526 of NC_134404.1, read as the reverse complement.
TATAATGGAGCGCAATTTGCAGCCTGATTAAACTGATCATTGTAATAGAGAGCTCATAGGAATGGCAGGTCGGATATTTCTTCACCCCAAGTTAGTTTTAGACTTCTCAATTATCAGTAAAATGTGATGTCATTCTCTTGGCTATTGTTGACAGGCTCTGAGTCTCATGCTATATATTGCTATGTACACTGTCTTATTCTTTATGGCAAACATAGAGTCAGCCCAGTATGTCCTGACCATTTTTGCCTGCCAGTAACCCTGACTTCTGCCTTGTCTACCACTCGTAGATCCATGTTGTCTGCCCAAACTTAACCTGTTCTCTGAAAACCTCATGTTCGTAAGCAACTGCCTACTGAGACTATACTGCAGGCTGCAACCTGCGGGTTCCTCTGCAGTGAGGCCAATCAGTTCCTTGTGGGGTTCCCTGGGAATACTGGTGTTACTATTACTAATGGTGTTACTATTAGACTCTGCACTCTAGGCTAGCCAGCAAAAATAGCTAGTGACACAGCAGGGCCACATCTGGACCAATTGTTAAGCAAGTTTTGAATTTAAACTAGACAGGAACTTGAAATATTTGAATTTGGGAAGTCTGCTCAACATTTTTTATAAAGGAAACAAGCAATGATGAGGAAAATAAAAGATGGTGAAACTGTTTAGGAATTAGAATATTTGTGTTCCATATACCTGTTGTTTGTTTCTCTTCACTTTTGTCTGTGTCATTTTGATGTATACCCAGTGAAGACACTTTAAGAATCTGCAGGAATCTCATCTGTAGCAACAGCAATTATCAACATTGAATAAACACTGAGCCAAGGTGCAGCCTCAAATTCTCTTCATTGGTGCTGGGTGCCTCAAATTTTACCAGCGCACCTAGATTTCCACCAGTGCACATGGGTTTGTAGAGCATTTGAGGCAACTGGTGTTGATTAAGGAGGAACAGAAGTTTGCATCGGCTGATGGAATCATGGCCAGTGCAAGCTCCTGTAGCTCTTCTGCTTCTCTGATGCCCCCTCAGACACTGCCCATCTCCCCTGCTTATGTGGAGTTGGGGCAGGGCTACATCTTATCTTCTGTCAGATTGGAAGTGTGGTGCTACGCTGTGACATGATAGCCCAGTGTCACACTCCCAGCACATCAACATGGAGGAGAGGCAGATAAGGAGTTGTCAGCTTCCACCACCTCCATGTCAGGGACTGACACTTGGTGTGGGAGAGCTGCAGGGAAAATAAAAACAAGGAATAAGTGACATTATGTTACTAATTCAGTGTTTTAGGTGCCCCATAAACATTGGAACCTAGGCAATCATTTAGGTCTGCTTGATGGTAGCAGGGGCCCTGGATGGACGGAGTTGGACAGAGTTCCTTGAAAAGTACGGAGCACCTAGTCTTGCAGAGCAGTGCAAAACTGAGATTTCAATTTGTAGGACTGTTCTTTGTTGTGTAGAGTTACACACACACATTTCCACTCAGAAAAATAGCTTGATATTTGCACCTAATTTTGGCAGATACGAGCATTCATGGTATCAAGACTTTGGGGTATATTTACTAAACTGCTGCTTTGAAAGAGTGGAGATGTTGCCTATAGCAACCAATGAGATTCTAGTTGTCACTTTGTAGAATGCACTAAATAAATGATAATTAGAATTTGATTGGTTGCTATAGGCAACATCTCCACTTTTTCAAAGCTGCAGTTTACTAAATCTATCCCTTTATCTACTATTATTATTCACATGGAATTTTTTTTATAGACATATGATTAGAACTGTGACTAGATAGTTCTCATGTTCCTGTAGGCTCAAGTGAAGAATTATATTTTTACATGCAACTTTATACAAACTGTTGGTGAATCAAGCTGATATTTCCATCTATTTCTGAAAAAAAATCAGATTTCTAAAGTAAACCCATTGAAATAAAAAAAAGTTTATTTATACTGTACAGTAATTTAAAGATCCCTAGCCAGATGACTTGTCATTTGAACTTATTAAATTAATGAAACATCATATAGTTTGACACCAAAAAGATTATTATAATTTACTGTATATTTATGTATATTTTAAGTATCCATTATATGTATGATATTGAAAACAGGTAACAATCCTGATTTATCAGCATCCGAAGACTGATTGTATTGTTAAATTGTGATGAAAATGTCCACTTTGGATATTAAACTAAAACAAATTTTAGGTAACTTAATATCTATGGATGAAACAGGTTTCATGTATAGAAGACAACCACTGAATAGTGTCAGACAGCTACTGATAATAGTTTAACATCACAATCATTTGGAAACCAATTTGGGTCTGAAGCAGAGAAATAATTAAATTCTATGGCTTGGGTCCAAGTTGACACAGTTATTTTTAAAACTCGTCATCTTTTTTTTATTAGGAAAATATATTTCTCTGGCTATGCTGCTTTGATAATAAATCATCATCGCCTTCTTTTCCACTTCTCAGGGTATACACTTGACTACCCATCCCCCTCCTCACGCTCCACCTGCCCATTTTACTCCACAGCTATCATCTGCGTATTCTACCCTAATCCCCTTAAGGTTAACTCTCACAAGTTTGCCCCTCTCTACCTCCTATCTCCTCATCCTCTTTGTAATGTTTCCTGTGTCCTAGTTGTGTCTTCTTATGTAGTAGCTTTCTCTATATGCTCTTATATTAAGTTTTACGGATTCAATTGTTTCTTGTCATGACTTACTCTCCCTCATTCCAGCGCCGTCTCGCTTGCGCCGCTGCCTGGCACTTCCGAGTGTCAGCTCACATGACGGCAGCTCGGGGCAGGTTTTTCAATCTTGCCTGGTCATTTAAACAGTGCTCTGACACTCTTCCAGTGTCAACTTTGTTGCCTGACCCCTGGTTGTTGATCCCTGTGTCTTGGCAGTCTCTTCCCTTTGGAATCGCTCCTGATTGCTCTCTGTGTACCAAACCTCTGCCTGCTGACCACTCTCCTGATTGCTCTCTGTGTACCAAACCTCTGCCTGCGGACCACGCTTCTGATTGCTCTCTGTATACCGAACCTCTGCCTGCTGACCACGCTCCTGTTTGCCTTCTGTGTACCGAACCACTGCCTGCTGACCTCGCTCCAGATTGCCCTCCATGTACCGAATCTCGGCTTCCTGGTCTCGGTCCGTATTGTCTACTGTGTACCTACTGCTGACAACGCACCTATTGGTCCCGGTGTACTTCTGTTCAGTCTCAACATTACTACTCCCTGGGGCATCCTAGAAGACCTCTACCTGTGAGTTCCCAGCAGTCCATCCTGTCTTGCGGCGGTTGTTGGTGAATACCGGGGAACCCGTTAGACACCGCACCTCTAGGCCTGACAGCGTCAATCAGGTTAGTACCTGGGCCCTTACCTTCCTGGATCATAACATTTCTCTTGTCCCTTACTTATCCGCACTGCAGATTCTGTGGCTTTGAGGCTTTAGTTGTGGAGCTTTAGCTGGGTATATTGTTAATAAGTAAAATCGGAGGTATTTTTATTAAATGATAATAAAGACCCAACATAACATTTTAAAGATGCCTCAAAAAGATTTATATATTTGTGAACATTCTCCTTTTCTAACAATAGATGTATAAACTGAATTATGATCATGTGGTTAAAAAGACAAAGAATGATTTGAGGTGATTTTTGTTTGACAGACAGTAATACAATTGTTGAAAAGAATTTTTTTTCTCAGAATGATGCTGTCACGGGCACTAGGAGTCTTTGCCCAGGATATCACCAGATGATGGACTTACCAGAGTAATATAGTTGGTACTATGGTTCTCTGGTAAGCAGGGTGACAACGGAACAGGAGAAACAGCAGATGGTGAGAGAATGCTCGAGGAAAGTCTATGACTAGCAGCAACTGGTAATGAGTAGATGAATGTACACGAGGAACCAGATGGACAAGGAAACGAGAGGGAAGTCAGTGGTCTGCGTAAAGCAAGTTGTACCACTGCTATAGTGAGGAGGAATGTCCAGGAGTAGCGAGGTGGTAGTGAGAGTCAGCGGTCTGCGTATAGCAAGTTGTACCGCTGTCTATAGTGAAGGAATGGAATCCAGGTGAAGGTAGGTAACGGGGAAGTCAGTGGTCTGCGTATAGCAAGTTGTACCACTGCTTATGTGAGAGGATACTTGAAACTGGTGTCACAGGGAACAGGAGTCAGTGGTCTGCGTCAGCAAGTTGTACCACTGCTATATATATGTGAGGAGGGGCACGAGGAGATGAATGTAAAGCAGAGTATACACGGGGCACACAGAACTTGATCCCACGATGATATCCACAATACAACGATAACTGACAAGCACTGCTAGAAGTATACAAAAGTCACAATAGCTATCCAGGCAATAGGAAACAAAGTCAATGGTAACAATAGCTTCAGTGGATAGGAGGCTCCGGAGGAGAACACAACTCAGTCCAGATGGATATGCAATACAAAAGCAAAGTCAATGGAAAGTATGCATACCGCGGTTCAGGAGAGCAGGCTGTCAGAGAGATGTGCAGGAATACCTGAACGGCTGAAGGCCGGCAGGAGGAGAGACCACTGGAGGGTGGAAGCGGTAATCAGGTTGGTGCAGCGCACGGCAGGTAATCCAGAATCAACAAAGCAATACTCAGGAAGCAGTAGTAAGTGGAACTGGAAACATGAAGAACACGGGAGAGTTGAGGCTGTCTGGTATCCAGTAGTAGTGGTGGAGGCAGCGGAGAGAAGGCACGCTGAACACGGGAGAGTAGAGGCGGTCTGGAACCCTGTAGTAGTAACGGAGGCAGCGGAGAGCTGACACGATAAACACAGGAGCGTTGAGACGATCAGGAACTCTGTAGTAGTAATGGAGGCAGCGGATAGGAATCAGCTGAGTGCAGGCACGATGAACACAGGAGAGTTGAAACGAACAGGCACTCTGTAGTAGTAACGGAGGCAGCGGATAGGAATCAGCTGAGTGCAGGCACGATGAACACAGGAGAGTTGAAACGAGCAGGAGTCCGGTAGTAATAGCAGATAGGAATCAGCTGAGTGCCAGCACGAGGAACACAGGAGAGTTGAAGTGGTCTGGAAACCACAATAGCAGTAAACAGGAATCAGCAGGAGCTGAATACACGAGGAACACCTTCAGAGGCTCATGGGGAATGAGACTCCAAGATCAGGCAACCAGGAAATGATCACAGGTGGTTTAATAGGGAGGGTTGCCTGATCATCCAATCAATTAAAAGCAACAGGTAATGAAGGTTTGATAAGGGCTGCACATGCGCAGACCCTCAGGATGGCGGACGGCCACGGTTCCTGAACACACGGGAAATGGCACTCACAGTCCGGTGAGTGACAGATGCTCTTGTTTCATATGTTACCCTTTTTGTCCATAAAGGGACATTTGGCCAGGCCTAATAAAATGATTTTAGCCTTTATCTGTTGAATGAAAAGCCTATGACACCCTTAACACAGCTTTTTATGTCTACAAACAAATATATAATGTATATATAATATATAAACAGTGACATTGGCTAGATTCCAATGAGTTGGATTACTTCAAATTCTTATTTTTTAGTTGTGAATCTTGAGCAAAGAGATTACTTTAGGGATTCTCTTCAACTCAAACCCAATTATTTTCTGAAAGTGATAGCTTTTTTAATTACTTCTTTCAAGATACACATAGCATAGCAATGCATACGAAAGTAGTCAAATATGGAATTTAATTATTAACTTGATTTACCTTTAAGCCGCAATTCACTCCAAGGCAACGTTATACAGCTTTTATTCTGTGGCATAACCAGAGTATTTGAAGATTTGTGTATTTGATGGATACTTTTATGAAATAAGAATACTGTCTCCAAGAACTTATGAATAAATGGAGATTGTGTAGACTGCATATTATTAATTTCTTGCAGACTAATACATTATATTGATTCCCAAACGAAAAAACAGTTAAAAGTTAAAATTTAAAATCTGCATTGTCTTCTATGGTGAGAGAATCTACTATGGGTAAAATATAAATTTCACATTGGCACAGTTAAATGCAATTCACTTTTTAAGATAGTCAACCTATTAAAACAAACTGGATACCTATTATCACAAATGCTCATACAGGATTACATTGTTCAGGGTTTGCAAGATGTGTGTAAAGCAACATAAATTGCGGACTTACAAGAAATTCAATGTGAAATAATTAATAGAGAATATGCATCTACTAACCGATTTTAAAAATTTAAACTTGATTTAAATAATGTATGTATTAAATGTTCTATGCTTTTAAAAAAATAGATATTTTTGGAATAAAGTTTCTTGCTGGATTCATTTAGTAACTGATGGAAAAATATTTTTTAGACCAAAACATTTCATATTCTTCTTATTTACCTGATACATTTAAACATTGTATTAGTTATCAATAACATACAATTTGAAGAAAAAAAATATTTGAAGAAAGCGGTATCAAGCACTTGAAAGTAATGATTAATGAACTGAATAGAAGATGATTTTTCTATAATGATTGTTTTCTTTGTTTATTTATCTGGAGCGCTCCCCTTATGTTCCATATGGGGGGAAAGTGAGAAATTGAAGAGAAATGTCCTTTTTTTTTATCTTTTGCTTGTATGTCACTTATTAAAATTGTGCATCAGAGAGAACACCTTTTTTTGTATTTTTATGTATTTTTTGCTTGTTAATTTAAAAAATTAGTGGCCAGTATCCCCAGGTAATAACAAACAATTACCGGTAAATCCAATATGACTGTATATAATATGAGTATATTTGCTAAACTGCGGTTTTGAAAAAGAGATGTTGCTTATAGCAACCAATCAGATTTTAGTTATTTGTTTAGTAAATTCTACAAAATGACAGCTAGAATCAGGTTGGTTGTTATAGGCAACATCTCCACTTTTTCAAACCCAGTTTAGTAAATATACCCCTTAGTCTTTGTTCCTATGAAACGTGTTGCCCTACTCTTACATATATGGATTATTCACTTTTATTTATTTTGTGTATTTCACTTTGGAGTGCTGAGGTCTCCTTCTGGCCTCGTGCTCTGAGAAAAGCAGAAGGACTCGGTCCCATATAAGTTTTCTTTTTCATCATGAGTTTGAACAATTGGATCAGAAGTGGAAATTGGTTAGGTGAACTGTGCACAAATTATGCAGACATATTATTATATTTCTCGTGTAGCCAGTGTTAAGTGACTGAGTGCTGGTTCCTTTATTTTACCGTGGGGGGTTCTGGTGTTTTGGTTTCCTAATTGTCTTAGATGAAGTTATTGGTTACCGATAAAACATATTAACCTTGTTTGCACCACTTTGGTGCACATAAATAATTTCACGTCTACTGTAATTTTACTTCAGCCTTAAATAGTCATAATATCTTCTTTGACAATGAGTAGGGTTACCTTTATCTTTCTCAGTTCTCATACTGTATATAAGAGAAGAGGGTAAATAGAAGGCTTTGATCTGCGTTAATAAAGTATAAGGCACAGTCCAGTCAATCAATGGTTCTGGAATATAATAATCAGCTGAGAAAACCGGGAGACTAATGTTGCTGGGTGATATAGTCACAAACACCTTTAAATACAAAAAATGAAAAATAAGTGAGACAATTTCCGAGCACTACCTTAATGATGAATGAACGACAGAGGAAAAAGCCTCAGAAAATAAACCATAATGAATTGTACCTTGATGGACGTTGATTGAGGCGGTGCCCCATTGTCAGTGCAAATGACTGTCAGGGCGTAGCGCAGAGGGGAGAGGTGCACTGGGAGATCTTTCATTAACAAGATGTAGCCGGTTGCATTAGCTATTGCAAATAGTTCCTCACTGTTATGACCTGACACAAGAAAAACACCACAGATCTTTGCTTTCTAGTCAGCAATTTATTTCATTAATATAGAATAAACTAAAATATACAACTGACGTTAACATGTACATACCAATAGATTCCTAATTAATGTAAATTCCGGCAACAAAGTGACAAAACAAAGTTATTTAGTAGTACTCACAACGTACCCTGTGATTAGGGCTGCCGAGAGGAATTTTGGGTCCAGTAACTTCTTGGGGACTCTTGGGGACTCTTCCATAACCCCGAGAGGGCGTGGCCACACAAGGATGGTGGCTCCTCCCATTACACAGGCAGGCCTGGTCCCCTGTACTTTGTACCTGTCCACCCCGCCCCCCTCCCCCCTCTCGGCGCCCCTGCCTGTGATGTTTCTGTATGCTACGGCAGTCAGCATTTCACTGGTTATATGGTTCCACCATTGCAAAATCATAATGCATAATAATTGGATGTGTACCTGAAATAGAATAATGGATCCCTTCATCCACAGCTTTATTTCCTTTTGTTGCATTGATATCAAGAATAAGACTTCCTGGGGGGTATAGACCATCCCATATTACTGTATGGTATACTGGATATTCCACTATGGGCCCCTCTTCATTTACATCTTCTACATGAACTGGGAAAGATACACAATGATGATTACAAAATGCCTGGATCATACATTTGTACCAGCATTTCTATGGAATTATTGGTAAAACCACGGTAGTGTTTACATTATCCAGGATGTAGAAACATGGAAACATTACCATACACACAAGTCTATATGCTTATAGATCCTTATACTTTATGACATAATGGGGTATATTTACTAAACTGCGGGTTTGAAAAAGTGGAGATGTTGCATATAGCAGCCAATCAGATTCTAGCTATCATTTATTTAGTGCATTCTACAAAATGACAGCTAAAATCTGATTGGTTGCTATAGGCAACATCTCTACTTTTTTAAACCAGCAGTTTAGTAAATATACCCTCATATGTTTTTTGAAGTACACTACAAAACTTATTGTCAATTAACCTAGGAGTAATGATGTCACAACTAATTAGTAATAACTAAACAATATGTTTAGATAATAAACCTACAATAAATAGTCAATCTCAATATAAAGGCTGCAAAATAAAAATACATAAAACTCTGATATTTATTGAACATAAATTCCTTATTTTTTTTATTTACATAACTTGATGGAATTGTAGTTACAACCTTGCTATAAAATTAGTTAGGTACAGATACCATAGTTTGAGAAGGTGAAAACATGTTTTAATAAATAACCTAGCCACGCACACAAGTATCTCCTGAGGATCTCAAAATGGAAAGAAAGATAATCATTCCTAAATTAATATAATTAACACAGTCAAACTCTGCAATCAGCAGTTTTGATGACCAGGATGTGTCTATAAATAAAGGTACAGTTACCAATAACTGTGGCAGTGCTTTGTCTCGAAGGGTCGCTTGGATTGTATGCAATCACTGTCATTACATGCTCTGCGCTTGTCTCAAAGTCTAAGGTTTCCAGGATGGAGATATTGCCAGATGTTTCTCCAATGTAAAACAAGTGAGAAACTTTTGGGAAGGAATATAAAATAATAGCATTGTTGCCGGTGTCCATATCCACTGCAGAAACATTCAATATCTAAATAAAACAAAAACCAAGCCTATATTTTACAAATAGTTAATCAATGTAACGTATAGAAAAATATGTACACATGTGGGATTTTTCATCAAAAAGAAGGATGTGAATTCTGTCTTAACTTTTCTCTTGGATTCTCCTATGTACTCCATGTTGTCCCATTATGTTCCTCATTTAGATTTAAGAGTAAATCCCGCTAAGGGTGCAGATTTACACCTGGAGATACCGGATCGTAATGCAATGGGTGCAAATGCAATTTTTTTTGCATGCAAGTAAAATACTGCAGGAATAAACACCCCTCCCATCTATAAATTCTCAACAAATTTTAAATTTGCTTACCTCTGTGTAGCACAACATTTTCTTGCCAAGGTTCAAAATTGCACATTCAAGATGGATCTACTCTTACTCAGTGGTTGAAATGGGAAATTAGAAGTCCAGGAGACTTTGCAGGGGAAATTTAAAGTGGCAATGGCATTAAAGGCAAAATTTGCTTTTAAAGCCATTGTCATTTTTAATTTCCCTTGCAAAGTCGCTGAATATAAATGGCTTCCAAATCTGCGCTTTAATATATTTACCTCTTGTATGGTAATTCAAGGGAATGACTGGGGGCCTGGGGATTGTAATAGTGTGTAATACATTTTAGATGATTCTAGCACTTCAGAAAGTGTAAAAGTGTAAATGCGTTACCGCAATGTAAGAAACGCTAACAGACTGCAGATGTGCGTGATGCAGAAACACATCTTTACATAAAATATCCCAAGATAAAATCTTTGCTCAGAAATAAAAATTATAAGTACATTACTTTTAATTTCTGAAGGGCCAAATGTGCTATTACCTTACCTCCCACCTGCTTTCTCCTAGACCAGTGGTCAGGGAACAGGGGTAAATTACCCCAAATGGGGTAAAAATGAAATTCCTGGGTGTAATGCTGCCGATTCACATGCTGTCAGTTGGATTGTAGACCCCTTTAAATGTGAAATTGCTGTTGTACCAGAAGAGCCTCAAGGGTTGGCAGAGGCACTTCTTGAGCTTCGATGCAATAATGAAGCACGTATTGCATTTGAAAACAAAGCAGATCTGTCATATTTTTGGATGTCAACAGCTGCAAAGGCATTCAAAAGTGCACATGAGGAGGCAGTCAAAAAGTTGCTGCCTTTTGCAACAACCTACCTTTACGAACGATGATTTTCCACTATAACGAACATAAAAACAAAGTAGAGAAATCGATTGGATGCTGAAGACTGTATCCAAATTGCTCTGACATCAAAATGCCCCAATATTGATGCTCTCGTGTGAAAAATAAAGCAACATCATTTCTCCAAAACCTGAAGTTTTGAAGTTGAAGCTTTCAAAGAAATTTTGAATAGATTCAATAAAATTTTGAATTCCAATAATTAATAATATATGATTTCCTTACTTGCAAACCAAGGGGGTAACGTTGGCATATCTAAATATATTTGGGGGTAAAAGGTAAAAAAGTTCCCTGATCCTTGTCCTAGACAAAGCTCCTGCAGTGGCTCTGCACTGGAGAACCTGAAGAATTTGCACAGAAACTGCCAAACATGGTTTATTTTCCCCATCATCCTTCAGCAATGCAGAAGAACTGCATTTCCACAGCAACACCCATACAAAGTAGACTTCCCCCTTTGGCCAGTGTAAAGACATTTTGGGTAGGAATGTAACACTCTTAATCTTAGTGCCCCCCCACATCTTCCATCACCCCCTCTGCATCTTCCCAGACCCCCAACCTCCGCATCTTCCATATAAATTATTATACTATTAGCAGTTGTTATTTTAATGTATTACAGAATAAAAATTTTATGCACTCTGATGTGAACTTTTGTTGTAGTTGTGTATATAGCAGTCTGTTATGTCTGTCTACGTACAGCAAGTACTGATTAGGTAGAGCGTACTTGCACCCACATTCAAATTAGATTTGATTTTTCAATCAGAACTCATAAAAACGTAGGAAATGATTGTGTTTGAAGACAATAGAGAATAGCTATACAGCATCTATTATCTTAATAAAGTACAGAAAAAGGAAGAGAAGTTAAAGAAGAGGAAATTTTTACATCGCACAAAAGATGTATTAGTAGAATATGATGTACAATTATATAGTCAGCACAGTGGCCTAGTGGCTAGAACTTCTGCCTCACAGTGCTGGGGTCATGAGTTCAATTCCCAACCATGGCCTTATCTGTGTGGAGTTTGTATGTTCTCCCTGTGTTTGCGTGGGTTTCCTCCGGGTGCTCCGGTTTCCTCCCAAACTCCAAAAACATACTAGTAGGTTAATTGGCTGCTATCAAAATTTGACCCTAGTGTCTGTGTGTGTGTGTCTATATAAGGGAATTTAGACTGTAAGCTCCAATGGGCAGGGACTGATGTGAATGGACTGTGGAATTAGTGGCGCTATATAAATAAATGATGATGATGATGATGATATAGTCTTTTTAGCTATGACAGTTTTAACAGTTTTCCAGTTCCTCCACTTTTATAGAATATCCCCCATTATGTTATTCTAAGGCTAGAAAAATGCACTCTGCATGTTGAAAACATACTTTATCTTTCCTTGTCTTTATCTAGTTTATGGCAAACACCACTGAACTGCATGTTAAATGCAAATATAATTTTTATCTGCTGATAAATGTTCTTCAGGGAAAGAGATGTCTCTGCCAATCCTAGACACTGGCATACTGCGCCTAGTACTAAATCTGGCAGTGACACAAGATCACTGTTTTACAGGCTAGCAATGGGAAAGTGTGACAGAGTAATATTGATGTCTGAAATGTTTGGTACATTTATTGTATATGAATACCACATGTGGAGATTCATTCTCTTTTACTGTGATGTCATATAGATGTGTGTTGAAGATTGGAGGATTATCATCAACATCTTGGACCGAAACATGGATCATTATCGTGGACGTCAACGGTGGGATTCCAGAATCGGTGGCCTACAAAGACACATATTATAATGAACACATTATGCTGTGTTCATCAGAATTGCAGAAGGTGATCACAGAACCCAGGCAGATGCCCACGGTTCCCCCTGAGTGTAACCCCTTGGATCTGCTCATATTATAACAGGCAAATAAGCAGAAAAATTAGGTTTCTGTAGACATTTTATATAGATTTAAATTAAAAGAAATATAAAGTTGTCTGATCAATAAGTTATTATTTATCTTTATCTAGTTATAGGGCCACCGTTTGTAAAGAGGGAGAGCTAGGTTAACGGAAACTGAGCCCATGGCCAAAACATTCATATATATATCTTAAAATAATATTAACAAATATAAAATATATTTTAACAGCAGGGGGTAATGTTTTAAGTGCCGATTTCGACAGAAATTGGGGACTTTGCACGGGAAATTTAAAGCGGCAATGGCTTGTAAAGGTAAGTTTGCCTTGCAAGTTTGCCTTTACAAGCCATCGCCGCTTTAAATTTTCCCTGTAAAGTTGCTGATTTCCTGCTACTTGCATAAATTGGCACTTAATACATTTACCCCCAGGGTAAATACTGCCCAAAGGTCTTTCTGGAACTGGGTATCCAGACCAAATACCCTCCCTACTGTGTCCTAAACTGGCCTTGCCTAGTGGATTGATTTTTTTTTGTTTCATGTGCCACCAACTACCCCTGCTAATGATGTGGCTTGTCTGTAACTACAAGTTATTACACAGCATGAATAAATAAGTTATTACAAAGACATCTATTGACTAAGTGATCGCAGCATATCATGAAGGTCTTCAGAACTCACTATTACTTTGAGGTCATAGCTATCCGCTTTCTCTGCGTCCAATGGCTTTTTGTTAGTCAATTTGCCAGTAGAACCGTTAATGTTGAAAGTACCATTGAAGTCCTTCTCCAAGGAGTATGTCACAGCTCCATTGGTTTCGACATCCATATCAGTAGCACTAACGACACCAAAATCCAGGAAATTCTTATTTTCTTGACATGTGACGTATACTTTTATGAGTGGTGAAAATAATGGAGTATTATCATTCACATCAATTATGGTGATATAAACCTGTGAAAGTATACAGGGATGAGATAGAGAGATGTGTGCGGGTCAAACTCTCACCATTCATTGTTATTATTTATTTACTAGTATTCATTTATTAGCTCCACTAATAGTCAAAGACATGTTGAGGAACAAAAAATAAATTCCTGATGAAAATATGCAGACTTGTCCGTACCATAGGTAAAGTGAGTTTGAGTAACTAGACAATATTAGTACAGCCCCTTGTTCTAAAGCTGCAGATGGTGGAAATCTGAACCCTCCATGACTCAATGCTTGACGACCCATAACTGAAGCACAGATATTAGTTTTAATACCAAATCTCTTTAATCCTACAACATTAAGATGTACATATTTAATGAAAAGGAAATATTTCATACCACAACAGCAGCTGTATTAGGAGGTTTCTGTGAATCCACAGCTGTCACGATAATGCTATAACTGTCTTGCTCCTCACGATCTAACATGATGCAGGTAATAATTGTGCCATTGTCTGTGATGGAGAATATCTTTGTGTATGTCTTAAGGAAATATTTTACTGACAGGTCTGGTCCAGCATTGGTTTGTACTGACCCAACCTCTGTTCCTTCCGGCATGTTTTCAAGAACACTGAAACTGTAATTGTAATGCACAAACTCGGCATGGCCTACTGTAATTGTGACAACCACAGTAGCTAAAAAGGAAAAAGTAAAGATAAAAGTTATTTAATATTAGCAGTGATGGAATAAATAACATAATACACCTGATCCAAGTCTACCATTAATAACTTCTGCCTTAAACTGTTGCCATGATCCATAAATAAACATGTGCTTCTATATGCAATGAGTTTAAGGGATGCAGGACTTCATTAAAGCAGATGAGCAAAGGCCTGTTCGACAGAGTGAAAAGAACATCAAATTTGATCTAATTAAATTTGTGCAGAGTGGGAGTTGGTAGACAAAGAATGAAAAGGGAATATTGACTATAGTATATGTGAAGCCCCAACATAGATAAACCAGAGGAACTCCTGATTAAAATAAATAGGACCAAGAGGATGGTGTGCACTAGGACCATTCATCTTCTCCTTCTCATTCATACTTGCTGTAGGACACCTGAGAGTAACAACAACCACAACAACGTGAGTTACACAATGTACACCAACATCACACTGTATCACAAAATGTTTCTCCTATAAATTAAATGTTACTCCTTTGATACTCTTACCCTGGATGTTGAGTATATGTATATAAACACACACACACACACACCCCTAGAAAAGAAATAGCTTTTACTGAAGCAAACTCATTTTACACAGGTTCTTATCTGTACATAACGGATGTTAAAAGTGCAATTTACACTTTCACATGTTGGGGGGAATACTTTACTTAATTTACATTTAGAAAATACTTTGGGGCTGTAGGGAAAAATATTATAGCACATCGGTTACTGTAGCTAGTAAGAATTTATTTGTACAAAAATATTGCTGTGCATTTGTCTTTGTATTGTTGTGTCCCAAAGTTGTTGTCACCAGCCAAATTGAAAAAACAATTCCCATAAGGTATTATCTGCAAATCAGGTAACTCTATTATTCTGCTCCCATGACATCTTGTGACTAAATCTGTTCACACCACTCTTTGGGTGGTTAGAATTGACAAAATAGGGAGTAAGTGGATTGGATATATGGAGAATGTGTACCTATTGTTATTTAAAATTGTGTTAAGTTTAGTGCACTCTATCTGAGAATACCCATGAACTAACCTGCATCTTCTTCATTGCAGCTCCCAGCCATGCCCCCACCCACTCAAAAAATCTTCTTAATGCCCACAACATAAGTAACGTTCAGCAATTGTTCCATGTATTATATCAAATCATATTTACCCGGTGGACTGAATAGATAAATAGGAATACTCATAACTCATTTTTAAAGAGGCAATCTTTTAAACTACTAGAATGCATGTGACATATTTCTCCGTTACAATGAATGGCACATCTTTGATGCTCGATGGCCGCAATGCACAACTTCGCCTTCCTGGAGGGCCACATCTGCGGAACTCCAACTTTCTAAAGGGCTGCACTGAGGAAGAAGGGAGCACACACTAAACTTCCACCCCCACCGTTATGCAGCGTGACTATCTTGCCTCAAATAAAGAGGTCACGTGATGCGACAGTCAGCTGCCCTCGGTCTGCTTTATGCTTTACTTTGCAGTGTGAACCGCCTGCTGCCCAACACTCCTTATTATATGAATATAGTGGGGGGGGGGGGGTTAAAGGACTGTTTGTTAAATGCATCAGAAACAAGAAACACCTTGATGAAAAACGTATTATAGTTATTATACTTTTATAGAGGAAGAGGGAAGAATTTTTTATAGAGGAAAATTCTCATTTTATTATTGTGTTTTTATACCCACATGTAAAGCGTTATGGAATATGCTGGCCATAAATAAATAAATGTTAATAACAATAATAATAATAATAAGGAGGGTTATACATGGTCAAGGTCGAGATTAGGGACTAATAGAGTTTGTGATATAGTGGAGGGGAAGTCTGCTCCAGAGTAAAGGAGATCAGATATTGATCAGGGTGTGATTATGAAACAGGGTCCACAGAGCCAAGGTTTTGTTAAACAAAGCAGGAGTCTCTTAGGAGTCTGGTCATGAATTACATTTTGGTAGATTTGCCAGATGCACTTAATAACCATTGAGAAGGCTGGGGGACAGGTGGTGGCTCCAAAGGAGACTGGTGGTCGTTCCAAGAAGCTACAATCTGCCATGTGTTTGAGGGTTTCTGGACTAGATAGTGTAAGTAGAGCAAATTTTTTATAGATGTATTGCTATAAATACAATTTCTGACTTTTGCCAACAAGGGTTGAATTTTGGGACAGATCCACCCGATGGGCAAGAAGGTTGAATTCTCTCTAATTCTTGACACATTTGAAAGACATACTCCATAACTTTACTGGGACATAGTACACTTTGAATGCGATTAAGGTATCAAATATTTGCATGCAAGGGTCTGAAGTGTTCTAATTAGCAAGAAAGTAAATGAACAAAGCATAAAGAACATGAGAAAAACAAAAATGTGTCATCACTTACTACTAGAAGACAAAGCTGGAACCCCATGGTCTGTAGCTATGACAATCAATACAATGCTGGTTTCTAAGGTACCAGCAGATATATTCCTTGTTAGAGAGATTTCTCCGTTGTCTTCATCAATAGTAAATCCAGTAGGAGGTTGGGCAAACCTAAGAACGTTTTCGCAGATATGTATAGTTAACTATAATTATGAAGTTATATATAATTGATAGAGAGAACTGCTGCTTCCCTACATACTAAAGTAACAGAGTGAGATAAAAACCTTAATAAATATCCAATTAAAATTGCTTAGGAAGGTCCCTATTTTTGAACCAAAATATACAGATGACACAGAGCTTGCTCGGTTAGGTGTGCCTGTTCTGGCTGTAAATTGTTTGTGGACTCTATTCACATTCCTGCTGATATTATCTGCACAGAAATGGTTCACATTCTATATAGCTAAGTATTCCCAGTACTAAAATTTTAGGGTTCTAGTATCCATTTGGGACAGTATTAAAAGAAAGTATTTGTAGCTTAAGATAAGAACAACAAATATATTGACAAAAGCAACAATATATATTTATTATCTCACCTGCTAATAATGTGCTCTTAACTAATCATTAAGAATGTAAACAGGGTTCCCATGGATGGATGGTGTAATCTGTTGCACACTAGGGGCCTGATTTTGAGTTAGGAACAAAGCAAAGAAATATATCAAATTTGCACCTTGGCAAAACCATGTTGCATTAGAGGGGGAGGTAAATTTAAAATGTAGGGACAGATTTATAGTTGGGATACAGCATGTCATAGATCAACTTTAATTTCAGTGTAAAAATAAAACTATCAAGTATTTGTGTGCTACATGAAAAAAATAGCCAGTATTTTCCTTATGTGCAAAAAGATAAGTCAATTTGTACCCCTTGCATTGTAACATGGTTTGTCCAGGTGCAAATTTGCTCCTTTTATCTGCTTTGCTCCTAACTCAAAATTAGGCCCTAAGTACTACGCTGGATAATAACAGACAAGCTTCAGGCACCACACAAGAACATCCAATATTAATAAATATAATGTCAGTATTCTCAGTTTTACACAGCAAAAATAAAGGCATGGAAGAATACTACACCTAGTTACATTTAGCTAGATGAGGAAAACTTTTTCAGTAAAGAACATTTTTTTTATATGATCATTTTAATTCCTACATAATCTTATATCAACCACATAATATATTACTTGTAAGAAATCTGTGAATTATTCCCAATATCCAGGTCTGTGGCACATACTGTCAGAAATGGATCTCCGTCTTTCACTTTAGATAAGATCAGATGTGCAGAATATTCATGTTTTGTAAAAGTTGGGACATTGTCATTGATGTCCTGTATGACAATCACAAGATCTGCAATGCTCTATGGAAGCAATAACATCACATTACACAAATAGTTATTCATATATTTATGGAATATACTGGTTTATTTTTATATATGATTTATTTAGTTATACTTTTATTCTATAAATGTTCATTAAAACATATTACATTCTACCTTATTTGTCTACGTTATGATATTTATTAATATCAGTACTTTTTCTCTGTCTAGAAAACTACTTCAATACCACTATATAGAGCAATTAATGTAATATCATATATTAACAAATAACACACTCAACGCTCTCAGTCTGAAAACAGCACTGACTCACATATTTTGGTTTGATAACTTATATTCGCTTAAATACCTTATATTGGTCATGGGTTGCACATGAGATTATTGAGTTCTTAGTGGAGAATATGAGATTTATGAACCCTGCAGCCCATAGTACCCACACATTTTATCTTCTATATTTCGCTTTTAGTAGTTTTCTTTTAATTTAAGTGTAATTTAAAATAAATAATAAATAATTGTAATAAAAGTTATTTATTTATAATGAGTGTTAGTAATTTGATTTCTTTTTTGGAACTTTTTGGGGCAAATTAGCTGCACAATCTCATTTCCCCCATAAAGAGTTAGGACTTATTTAGTGCATCCAAATGTTGATGGTATTATTATCTAAGAGCTTTTGGAGTGCCTCTCACAAGTAGTATCTTTCTCTTCTTTTTTAGTAACAAATGTAACATTTATACTACTGAGAGAGCACCCTACAAAATTATGAATGTGATTACTGTACAAATATGAATTAGGAATATTAGATCTTAAGATATAGTGAAGTATATTACTAATGGATGATACGGTATTGTAACTTAATAGTTCGGAGGTTCGTCCGTTTGTATAATTCTCTTTGGATAATCAGGTGCAGAATTCACACTGAATCCACAGATCTCCTACTTTGAATCAGAAAGAAAGTGACTGTATGCAGTGATGGATTCCACTCCCAAGCCTAGTTGTACACAAGGCAGCTTCTTATACTTAGGCAATATTTGGAACAATTGATCCATCACAGCTGTCAACATTACACACAAAGCTATTTAGAGGGGCTTTTTATCCATTGTACATATTAACCATTATTCCTATGTGCAGAATAAATTTGGTTCTGTGTGGACATGCTATTTCTTCATTTGTTTTGAGCACGTTAGTAACATTTTGTGAAGTTCTAAACTATATACAATATGTCCATTCCATAATTGTTTTCCTAAAAATTCACCTCATTACCTTTCTAGGCGGTGTTCCACTATCTGATGCCATTAACGATATTGGATATCTGTCTTTAGTCTCTCTGTCTAGTAGTCCTTGAACAATAATAATCCCATTCTATAGAAAAAAGACAACGTAAAATTAAAAGTACAAAGCAGACAATGTTATATATACTATCATATGTAGAATAGGCTGTTATTCACTGAGCAATGTAAGAGACTGAGCTCCTGATTGGCTGCCTGACTATTAAGTAGCCAGGCTCACTGAAATTTACCTCATTTTGCATTAGGGGCCCCTCACTAATGGTCTGTGTGCTCAATACTTTTGTTTTTCCTCCTCCAAGATTCCAATTATATTATGGTGGAACAAGATGGAAAGAAGATTTTAGGTAAGTATTAATTATGGCAGCACCTTTTTTTTAATGGGGGTAAGTTAAAAAGAATAATATTAATCCAATTTTGTTCTATATTGGCCCTTCACGCTGTAACCAACACTAAATCTGGCTCTAGCCTAGTGGCCATGATGTATAATTTTCACTTTTTGTTTACTCTTAGTTTGCTGTCCTGTCTATTCCCCCTGCCCCTTTCACCCTCTGTCCCCTCACCCTTTCATCTAAGTTTAAAAGCTCTTACAATGACATACTGACAATATTTTTTTTCTTGCTTTGTCTATATATTAGTGTATTATGGATATATTGCTGAACATTTTGTTTGGCTTATTTATTCTGTATGTACAAGTTAAAGGTAAAAATTAAAGCCAGAGAGCACAATTATTTAATAATATTAAACAAAAGGGGCACAATTATTTAATAATATTAAACCAGTGGCCACAATAATTTATCAATATTAAACCAGGAGGCACAATTATTTTTACAATTAAAACAGGAGATACAACTATTTAATAATATTAAAACTGGACATGGTATCTATTTTATTACTATCGGGGGTTGAGTAGTTATTTACCCTGGTACCCATCCTCCAAGGGTACCAGGTAGTGCCCAGTACTACTCAGCATTTGAGAATTTTGGTGCCTGTTATCTCATATATTTGTTAAATTAAGCAGTACATTATTTTCCTGACATGTGTTATATTGTCCGGCTCTGTTTATCTAAATTATTATTTTATGCAGATTTTGTATTCTTTCTTTATTCTTAGCAGTGCTGTTTGTCATAGGCAACATGAATATCATGAAGAAGACGAATACTATTAATTAAAACTGACTACATGTTGCACATTTTTGCTTTCGTTTTCTAAACTGTACCAGAAAATAATGTTAGAAGCATATTGTCTGCCCTCAAAGCATGTATAGTAGATGCTCAATGTGAATTCAGAATAAATCTTACTTGTTGTACAATGAAGGTCTTGTCTCCATTGTCAGAGGTTTGTGTTATAGTAATTTGTCCATTTGCTCCTTCATCTGGATCAGTTGCATTTACCTTGCCCAATAGGAGAGGCGAGGTGCTTGTATAGTTGCCCTCAGGTATAGTGAAAAAGAGGGGCAGGTTATGAAACTCTGGATTATTATCATTAACATCAATAATGTTAATAATAACTAATGCACTGGAATTCAGCCCATTTGACTCTGCATCAAACACCCAGACCTGCAATAGATGGCAAAGATACCAAAACTTGTAATAATCTTTAAATATTAGACAACTGTGCCTGTGTCCTCACATAGAGGGCCTGATTCATTAAGGAAAGTAAAGCAAAACAATTGGAGGGGGAGGCAAATTTAAAATGTGAGGACAGATTTATAGTTGTGGTAAGGGATGTTCTAGATCAGTGGTCAGGGAACAGGGGTAAATTACCCCAAATGGGGTGAAAATGAAATTCCTGGGGGTAATGCTGCCGATTCAAATGCTGTCAGTTGGATTGTAGACCCTTTAAATTGCAAATTGCTATTGTACCAGAAGAGCCTCAAGGGTTGGCAGAGACACTTCCTGAACTTCGATGCAATAATAAAGCACGTATTGCATTTGAAAACAAAGCAGATCTGTCATATTTTTGGATGTCAACAGCTGCAAAGGCATTCAAAATTGCACATGAGGAGGCAGTCAAAAAGTTGCTGCCTTTTGCAACAACCTACCTTTGCGAACAAGGATTTTCTACTCCAACGAACATAAAAACAAATCAGAGAAATCGATTGGACGCTGAAGACTGTATCCAAATTGCTCTGACATCAAAATGCCCCAATATTGATGCTCTCGTATCAAAAATGAAGCAACATAATTTCTCGAAAACCTGAAGTTTTGAAGTTGAAGCTTTTAAAGAAATTTTTAATAAATTCAATAAAATTTTGAATTCTAATAATTAATAATAATATGATTTCTTTCCTTTCATATCAAGGGGGTAACGTCGGCGTATCGAAATATATTTTGGGGTAAAAGGTAAAAAAGTTCCCTGACCCCTGTTCTAGATCAACTTTAAATTTCAGTGTATAAATAAAGCTATCAAGTATTTGTGTGCTACATGAAAAAACAGCCAGTATATAAAACTTATAAACAAAATAATAAACTAATTTGCACCCCTTGCATTGTAACATGGTTTTGCCCAGCAGAAAACTTACTAATTTTTTTGCCTTACTTTCTTTAATGAATCAGGCTCAGAGTGTGTATAAAAATAGTCAGGTTCTGGGCGCTTGTAAAGGAAAGATATATCAATTTAATATGGATAGGTCCACAATACGCTCCGGCCGGAACGAGACAGCTTAGATGTGTTAAACAATTAACATGCATCAATTGACACTGCCGAAAACAATGATAATGGTAAAAAACACTATAAACTCAGTGTGATTGAAAATATGGTTAGAGTGCACTTGCAAGCTACTAAAATATGAAATGACAATTGGTATGAACCGCAAAAAGGGAATGTAAGGAAATATAATGTCCAGAGTTGTAAAATAAAAATGTTGGTGATGATGAAAAATGCAAGCAAAAATGAAATTGGTAGCCGTTACTCACATGAAGCAGGGATGTCTGGCTGTCTATAATGCAGACAGGCACTTAGTAGCGGTCCCAGAGTCTGTGCTGATGAGGTTAGATATAACGTTGATTTCAATGATAAAAAGCACCCAGCAGAATGCCAATTATTAAAACAAGAATGAGGAAGAAAGTTCTTCTAGTTCCTAAAGGGAAATCCTCTCCTTGTTGAAAGAAAAAATGATCCCGCTCAAATAGCGTGTGCACGCTGCGGGATATCTTCGTGTTGAGATTAAATGTATGGATATCAAAATGCCTCCAATAATGGACAGGTACCCAGCAGAATATAGGTGGTGATGATCCAAATGTAGTCCTCCTAATCCCCAACGTAGTCTCTCTCTTTCTCATAAAGTTGAGGCTAAACAGGGGAAGCGGTAGTGCCGCTACGGATGAGCGCATACACGCTACAGGCTGGTCTCCGATGTGGATGTCTGTATAAGGTAATGTAAGATGCTAGCATGCTAGTAAGTTGAATAAAACTGAGTTGAGGGACAGTCTCCAACGCGTTTCGCCCGGTGGCAATGGCCAGTGGGCTTCCTCAGGGATAGTAATGTCCAACTGGTCTTCCTAGCCAGTTTTTAAAGAGATCCGGATGTGCCAATCAGCCAAGAGGCAATGGAGTAATTAAGTAATTAGTGAATAAATCTGAGTACTGGTGATTGCACAACAATCCAACAGGCATGATGGAAAAAAACAAAAGAAAACGATAGTGCACTAGTTGCAAAACAAAAAAGAGCATGTTTGAACATATATAGAAAAATATATATAAATAGATCTGGTTGCATAAATATTTAACTTTATGAGAAAGAGAGAGACTACGTTGGGGATTAGGAGGACTACATTTGGATCATCACCACCTATATTCTGCTGGGTACCTGTCCATTATTGGAGGCATTTTGATATCCATACATTTAATCTCAACACGAAGATATCCCGCAGCGTGCACACGCTATTTGAGCGGGATCATTTTTTCTTTCAACAAGGAGAGGATTTCCCTTTAGGAACTAGAAGAACTTTCTTCCTCATTCTTGTTTTAATAATTGGCATTCTGCTGGGTGCTTTTTATCATTGAAATCAACGTTATATCTAACCTCATCAGCACAGACTCTGGGACCGCTACTAAGTGCCTGTCTGCATTATAGACAGCCAGACATCCCTGCTTCATGTGAGTAACGGCTACCAATTTCATTTTTGCTTGCATTTTTCATCATCACCAACATTTTTATTTTACAACTCTGGACATTATATTTCCTTACATTCCCTTTTTGCGGTTCATACCAATTGTCATTTCATATTTTAGTAGCTTGCAAGTGCACTCTAACCATATTTTCAATCACACTGAGTTTATAGTGTTTTTTACCATTATCATTGTTTTCGGCAGTGTCAATTGATGCATGTTAATTGTTTAACACATCTAAGCTGTCTCGTTCCGGCCGGAGCGTATTGTGGACCTATCCATATTAAATTGATATATCTTTCCTTTACAAGCGCCCAGAACCTGACTATTTTTATACGTATCTAACATTGTTGGGAGTTTAGGGGTCCCCCACACACTCTCAGGTTCGCATTTGGCTGCTTCATATATTTGGAGGAAGCGCAGCCTATCCCTCTTTTTCAACCATTCTGTTATACCCCTAGATTAAGGCTAGCAGCATCCTCCATCCACATTTGTAGGAATGATACATATCATTAGGAATAATAGGCTTGTTAGGGTGGACGATATCTTTTCGAGACAAGAGAGGGTACTAACACCACAAGTCGAGGATGATAATTTTTGTTCCTATTATATCAGATATGAGAAACTTCGCACTTTAGAAACTAAGTATTGGTGGGAATCCACCACCCTCACTAAATACATAGAACACAATATCATTCCCAGAGGCCTTAGAATTAAAAAGGCCCCCACTTTTATCCCAGAGGATAAGGATTTCCTAAACAAATGGAACAGTATATTGGATACATGTTCTCACTCATTGATGAGTCTCATCATTGAAAATAGAACTTCGTCCCTCCTCAAGATTGATGAGGAACTGAACCTCATACGGGAAAAACTTAAACCCATAGAACATCTGGAAGATTTTAAAAATCTAGAAAGTTTGACCTCGACTAAAATCCAAAGCATCGAAGAAGATATTATTGCCCTAAAAAGAAAGAAATTTCAGAGGGATCTCAAAGATCTAGAATATGGTTATCATGTATTACCAACAATTAGAGAATCACATTCTCACATATATGCACAATCTCAAAACAAGAAACTAGTTGCAACACCTAATATACATGGCAGATCCAATCATACACCAAAGAAGAGATCTCACCGATTGAATGTATCTAGATCTCCTCTTATTAGGAATCCACCTAAATATAGAGCCTACAATAGGGTCTATAAACCATTAGACCAACGGAATTTAGGACCACCTCTAGGCACTCCTAGGACCAAACAGGATAGACAGGATATAGCTGCCAAGGAAGGCTTCAAGAGTGGCATTAAGGAAGCGCGGCACCTTTTATCCAAGGACCAGTCAACATTGTTAGACAAACTTAAACACATCGATCCACATCAGGGAGAAATTGAACCTGAAGAACCTGATGCAGATGATTTCATTGAGCATTTTTTAGAACTAGCCCAAGGAATCCAGGATACACCTCCAAGTCCAAAAAGCATCAGAAAGAGAAAGGAAAGATCATCATCACGAGAGGAAAACGAGGAGGATCTAAGGTCAGTAGAGAGAGAAGGAGCAAGGCCCAAAACCAAAATACAGAAAAATCCACGGAATGCAATACAGAGCCCAATATAGGAGCTAGAGGTATATTTAATCTGAGTAGTCAAACACTAACCAAACCTCAAATGGATCTACTAAGTAAAGGCCTTAAATTTGCCCCCAATAGACCACTCAACAAGTTTGAGACTTATATAGACTTGCATAAATTCATCAGAAATCTCACACTAAAGAAGTTTTTCCTTGCCCATCCATCTGTTTCAGGAACTAATCTGTCTAACAAAGATGACATTTCCACTTTATATCATCACACTCAACTAAAACCTAAGTCTACCTTCTTTCCCACACACTGCAAGGGTCCATATTTAGAGACCTTCCAGAAGTTAGTGGAGAATGATCTTGACAAACTCAACATTCAGCCAAGGAACAGAATTTACAATATCACCAAACCGGAAAGAGGAGCTCTAAAAGATCTACAATCCAACAAAAATCTAGTTATCAAACCAGCAGATAAGGGGGGTGGAATTACCCTCCTGGATCAATCTTCATATCTTTTGGAGATAGAGAGCCAGCTAAACGATACCTCCACTTATAGAAAATTATTGGGGGATCCCACTCAGAAGTATAAAGCAGAACTCACTGTACTTCTCAATAGAGCTCTCCAACAAGGTATTTTGACCAAAGCAGAACATCAGTTTCTAAGCACTCAACATCCACGACTACCGGTTATATACTGTATACCCAAAATCCACAAATCCATCACTCACCCACCTGGCCGACCAATCATATCTGGGATTGATTCACTTACTACACACCTCTCTAGTTACATTGACACTTTTTTACAACCCGCAGTTATCACACAGAGGAGTTACCTCCGTGATACTGGTCATGTCTTACAGATTTTACAAAATATAATTTGGCAAACTGGATATTTACTTATGACATGTGACGTCTGTTCACTCTATACCATCATTGACCATGAGACAGGCTGTGAGCATGTCCAGCATATTCTCACAACAGAAACAAGTATCCCGACTGATCAGATACAGTTTATCATGCAAGCTATTGAATTTACATTACATCACAACTATTTTTGGTTCAATGGAGGATACTATGAGCAGGTTCGTGGGACTGCGATGGGCGCGAAGTTCGC